>NC_091952.1:141310748-141336146 GCF_031021105.1 Erythrolamprus reginae
CAGTTTGACTTCACAGAAGTTTGATTTACTTGGAGTTCTATTGTGTTGTTGGAGGGTTCCCTTTATTTATTTTTTTTAGCAATATATCTCTTCCATTTTATTTATATAAACTTGGTAGGTAGGTAGGTAGGTAGGTAGCTAATAGGTAGGTAGGTAGGTAGGTAATAGATAGATAGATAGGTAGGTAGGTAGGTAGGTAGATAATAGATAGGTAGGTAAGTAGGTAGATAGATAGATAATAGGTAGGTAGGTAGATAATAGATAGGTAGGTAGGTAGGTAGATAATAGATAGATAGGTAGGTAGGCAGATAATAGATAGGTAGGTAGGTAGTTAATAGATAGGTAGGTAGGTAGGTAGATAATAGATAGAGGTAGGTAGGTAGATAATAGATAGGTAGGTAGGTAGGTAGATAATAGATAGGTAGGTAGATAATAGGTAGGTAGGTAGGTAGGTAGATAATAAGTAGGTAGGTAGGTAGATATAGATAGGTAGGTAGGTAGGTAAGTAGGTAGATAATAGATAGACAGGTAGGTAGGTAGGTAGATAATAGATAGATAGGTAGATAGTTAGGTAGGTAGGTAGGTTGATAATAGGTAGGTGGGTAGGTAGCTAGGTAGGTAGGTAGGTAGATAGATAGATAGATAGATAGATAGATAGATACAGATACATATATATATAGTAAAATACATAATGAAGGTTAGTAAAATATATCTAAGAAAGAATAGAAGAAGAGATATAGGAATAGAAGAAAAGATATAGGAGATATAGGAGGGACAATAGGACAGGGGACGGAAGGCACTCTAGACTTTCTTTGGACTTTTGATTATGTATGTATGTATTGATTGATTGATTGATTGATTGATTTTGTCCAGTACACAATGAGGGTTTTAGTGGGTATACCCATAGTTAAAATACATAATGGAGGTTATAGAGGAGATACTCATAGTAAAATATATCTAAGAAATAATAGAAAAGAAGGTATAGTAATAGAACATATCAATGAAAGAATACAAGAAGAGATATAGGAATAGAAGAAAAGATATAGGAGATATAGGAGAGCAATAGGACAGGGGACGGAAGGCACTCTAGTGCACTTGTACTCGCCCCTTACTGACCTCTTAGGAATCTGGATAGGCCAACCGTGGATAATCTAAGGGTAAAGTGTTGGGCGTTTGGGGATGACACTATGGAGTCCTGTAATGAGTCCCACACTTCAACAACTCAGTTACTGAAGTCATATTTTTTACAGTCAAGTTTGGAGCGGTTCATATTAAGCTTGAATCTGTTGTGTGCTCTTGTGTTGTTGTGGTTGAAGCTGGCAAAGACCCATCTGTTTTGTTTTTTTTAGGCCCATTCTCACAAGGCCTTTTGAATATCTTTATTTGAAGAAACACCCGTCTTTTAGCCAATGATTTATTTGTGGGATTGTGTGTTCTATTGCCAGGTGTCATCCTCTTGTGGGTAGAAGGAAAGAAAAAAATCACCTGTGCACCTATCTTTTGGACTGTGTTACCCAAGTGGTCATAGTCTTTCATTATTTGATTCAGGTCTTTCCCTGTGTCCTTTGTTCCCCCATGTATCACCAGTAGGGGGAAGTAGTCAGTGGGCTTTATTATTTTGGTAAGGTTTTGCATTACCTCAGAGATTTTAGCTCCAGAGAGGCAGCACACCTCTGTATTATTTTATTTATTTTATTTATTCAATTTTTATGCCTCCTTCTCTTTAGACTCAGGACGGCTTACAACATGTTAGCAATAGCACTTTTTAACTGAGCCAGTATATTGTCCCCAACAATCTGGGTCCTCATTTTACCCACTTCGGAAGGATGGAAGGCTGAGTCAACCTTGAGCCTATGAGATTTGAACCGCTGACCTTCAGATCTACAGTCAGCTTCAGTGGCCTGCAGTACAGCACTCCACCTGCTGCACCACCCTTGCTCCTGGTTTGATTATCTGGTCTGCAGATGGTAGTTTCAATTCCCCTGAGAATTGAGTCACCCATCACCACCTTTTTCCTTTTCATTGGGTTAGTGTGGGGGGTCTTATTCTTTGTTGCGGTGGCATCTGGTGGCACTGTTTTATTCTGCTTTCTTTCTGATGATTCTTTGTCCATTATCTGTGGGTTCTCTTGCATGAGGAGTCCCAGGTATTTGTTGCTTGTAGGCAGTGGAGTTGGGAGGGGGTGGATTAGAATTGGTAGTGGTTTTGTATTTGGTTTGTTTTTCCTTCTTTGTGTGACGTGTCCATTCATTTTCATCCTCTGGGGCAGAGATGGGGAACCTATGGCACGGGGACCACAGGTTGCAGGGGACCATATCTACTGGCACATGAGCTGTTACCCTCGCTCAGCTCCAACATGCCTGCATAGAAACATAGAAACATAGAAACATAGAAGACTGACGGCAGAAAAAGATGTGCTGGCCAGCTGATTTTTGGCTCACATAGAAGCTCTGGGAGGGGTTTTTTTGCTTCCAGAAGTTGGGAAACAGGCTGTTTCCAGCCTCCAGAAGGTCTCCGGGGGGGGGAGTTGTTCTTGCCCTCCCCAGGCATTGAATTATGGGGTGGGTACTGGCACAAGGGCTTTTTTGGCACCCAAGTAAATAAAGGTTCACCATCACTGCTCTGTGGGGTTGATTCTGTTTTGCTTCTCTGAGGTGTTGGCTCTGCTAGGAGTTTTTTGGACTTTCTTGTTGTATCCTGAAATGGCTACCTTGTAACTCCTGTAAATAGTTTGTTCCTCTTTCCAGCGCTGTCTGAGCCGAAGCAGGAAGTCGCTCCTGATTGGCTCAGACGCGGCCGGCTCTAGCTTTGGCGGGAACCGCAAATGTATAAAAGGAGCGGTTTCTCCAGGCAGAGTCAGTCGGTACTCGCTGAATTGTCACTTTGCCTTGCTGAGCTGTCACTTGTTCTCTGAGCTGAATAAAAGTACCGATTGCTCAAACCCTGCCTCTGGGTCTACTTCACTGGCGACGAACGGACGGAAGAAACATCGCGTGCAACATGAACAAAGTCCAGATCGGCCAGGCTCCGGAACTCTTCGATCCCGAGAAAACAACCTGGGACGAATATATGGCCACCTTCGAGATCTTCCTCGAGGCGGCGGGAATAGAGGACGCCGAAGCCGATCGCAGATGGGCTATTTTCCTTAATTACTGCGGCCCAGAAATCCGTGGACTTGCCCAGACTCTCACCGAACCGCAGCAAGCAAGAACCGTAGCGTGGGACGTCCTACAGGAAAAGCTAGCGAGCCACTTCAAACCGACCAAACCGGCCATGGTTTTTCGGCATCAATTTTCCATGATGGCTCAGAAGGAAACCGAGTCAATCAACCAGTTTACAACGCGGCTTCGAACGGTACTTGCTCAATGCAAGTTTAAAGACCCGGAAGCTCGCCTCACCGACGCCCTGGTTTTCGGCATGAAAAGCGCTACAGTGAGAAATAAACTCCTCACCGAAGAAGAGCCGACTCTACAAACCGTGATTAAACTAGCGCAAACCGCAGAAGCAGCCGACGCAGCGGCGAGAGAATTGAAAGAGCACGGAAGGCGAGAACTCATTGCCAAAATCGACTCCGCGTCTCCCAGCGCCGTGGAAACAGACGACCTAAGCCAAACAACTCTCAGCGGGGACAACTGCCTCCTGGTGCAAGACCAGCCGAGACACCTTAGAGCTACTCACCCAGCCCCCTGCGCGGGCTGCCGGGGAAATCACCAGCGCCATCGATGCCCCTTCCGAGACGCTACATGCCGCCGCTGCAACCGGAGAGGCCACATCGCCATCGCATGCAGAGCAACAGCACCAGAAGAAACATTCGCCACACCGCAATACCAGCGACCACAAAACCAGACCCCCCAATCGCGAGAAAGGAGACCGTTCCGCAACTCGGGTCAAAGAAACTACTCAACCGCTAACCGCGACTACTATAGAGGTAACTCTCAATTTTCCGTGAATAACACGGCAACCAAAAAGGGGGCTAAAATTGTTATTTCACTGTTACTGAATAACCAGCCTTGCTCAATGGAGCTGGATACGGGCTCTAGATATACCATCATGCCCTGGGAGAAATTTAAACTGTATATGCCTAATGTGTCTAAGGCTGACCTAAATCAAACCTCTTTAGTGATCAGAGACTTTCAGGGGGGAGTAATCTCGGTCCTGGGAACAGCAAATGTACCTATTGCATTCAAGAATGTTAAATGTACCCTTCCCATGCTTATTGTAACGGGGGCCAAGCACTCTCTTCTGGGTTTAGCGTGGATGGAACCGTTGGGGATCGAAATTTCGGGTGTGTGTAATGTAAACTGTGATAATATGCCTAACTTTGTGAAGGAGTTCCCTGAGGTGTTCAGCCCCACCTTGGGTTTGTATAAGGGGCCCCCTATATCATTCTCTATTGACCCCAAGGTCCCACCGATCAGACTAAAACCTCGCAGGGTCCCCCTTCCGCTTCTCCCCAAACTAGACATACAGCTGGATAAACTCATTAGCCAAGGTATTTTGGTCCCTGTGGAACAGGGGCCATGGGAAACTCCCATAGTTACACCTCTGAAGCCAGATGGTTCTTTAAGAGTTTGCGCTGATTACAAATCGACCCTGAATAAGGCACTCCAACACCACCCCTACCCCATCCCGGTTGTGCAACAACTTCTACACTCCCTGGGGGAGGGGAAAAGGTTCGCAAAGATTGACCTGGCGCAAGCTTACCAGCAACTTCCGGTCGATGAACAAACAGCAAACGCTCAAACAATTGTAACGCACAGGGGGGCGTTCAAATGCACGAGGTTACAGTTTGGGGTAAGCATAGCCCCAGGAATATTCCAGAGCATTATGGAACGCCTATTGTCAGGGGTAAATGGGGCCATCCCATACTTTGATGACATCTTAATTGCAGGGGAAAACCAGGAACAAGTAAACAAAAGAATAAGGGAAGTACTTAAGAGGTTACAGGACAAGGGATTAAGAATCAAGCCTGATAAATGTGTCTGGGGAACCAACAGTATAGAATTCCTAGGATATAAAATAGATAAAGAAGGCATCCACCCAACAACAGAAAAGCTGAGAGCAATTAGAGAAGCCCCAGAACCACGAGATAAGAATGAGCTACAGGCATTTTTAGGCCTCCTTAATTTTTATTCCGTTTTTTTAAAGCAGAAGGCAACAGTAGCAGAGCCTCTCCATCGTTTACTCCAGAAGGAAGCCCGCTGGACATGGGGGAAAACTGAACGTGAAGCTTTTTCTCAAATAAAGAATTTATTAACTTCTAAAAGTGTAGTAGTCCAATATAGTGCTTCACTACCCATTAGGCTCACGTGCGACGCTTCGCCGTACGGCATAGGAGGAGTCCTAGCTCACGTTCTACCTAATAAGACAGAGGCCCCAATAGCATTTTTTTTCAAGAACCATGACCAGCACAGAGAGGAATTATAGCCAGTTAGACAAGGAGGCTCTAGCATTAGTGGCAGGGGTAAAGAAGTTTCACAATTATATTTTTGGAAGAAGTTTTGAGCTAGTCACTGACCACAAGCCCCTACTAGGTCTGCTAGCCCCCAACAAGCCCACTCCACCTTTTATGTCTCCAAGACTAATCAGATGGGCTCTTTTCCTCTCAGGGTACCAGTATGAGCTCACCCACAAGGGGGGGAAGGAAATCAATCACGCAGACGGCCTCAGCAGGTGCCCCATAACAGACTTAGTGGAAGACCCTGTTCCTTCCACAGATGTGTTAATGATAGAACTCGAGGATAACCCACTAACCACAGCAAAAGAGGTAGCTGCACACACGCAGCAAGATCAAATCCTTAAACAAGTGGTGAACTGTGTTCTAAAGGGATGGCAAAATGATGTTGTGAAACCTGAATTGTGTGATTTTAAAAACAAAAGACTTGAGTTATCTTATGTAAAGGGTTGTTTGCTGTGGGGGGATAGAGTGATCATCCCCAAAAGCCTAAGGGAAAAGGTACTCAAAATGTTACATGTGGGCCATCCTGGGATTGTCAGGATGAAGAGCCTGGCAAGGGGGCATTTATGGTGGCCAGGGCTGGATGCTGATATTGAAAGTTGGGTTTCAAAGTGTGAACCGTGCCAAGAGTCACGGCCCAGTCCCCCCAAAACAACTCCGGCTGAGTGGGAACAGCCTGCTGGTCCTTGGTCTAGAATCCACATTGATTTTGCTGGCCCAGTGGGGTCCCAGTATTTTTTAATAGTGGTTGATGCCTTCTCCAAATGGGTGGAAATAATAGCAATGAACAACATAACCACAAGTGCCACCATCAAGGTATTGAGTAGACTGTTTGCATCCCATGGTTGCCCAGATATCTTAGTGTCTGACAATGGGCCACAGCTAACAGCCAGGCAATTCGAATTGTTCCTAGATGGCCTAGGGGTCAGACATGCCCTCATCTCGCCTTATTCGCCCTGGGCTAATGGATTGGCAGAACGTTACGTGCGGGTGGCAAAGGAGGCATTGCGCAGGTCAGGCCCTGGGGATGTGCAACAAAATTTGGACCAATTCTTACTCACCCAACACATCACCCCTAACTCGCACACACACGTAAGCCCTGCAGAGTTATTGATGGGAAGAAAATTGAGGTCACCACTAGACAGGTTAAACCCAAGGTTCTGTGTTAATAATAACCAAATGTGTGTAAAACCTGAAAGAGAAATGTATTTGGGACAAAATGTATATGTGAAAAGTTTTGATGGAAATGTAAACTGGATGAAAGGAATTGTTGTTAAGCAAAATGCACCAAAGACTTATATTGTAAAACTAGAGGATGGTCGTTTGTGGAAACGACACATAGACCACATTCGGAAGCGAACAGAAAATCAATTGCCACAAACCGCTGACATGGACTCTCCCCCTTCAACAGACTTTAGTACATTGCCCGAGTTAAGAAACACGCAAAGAGACTTATCGGGCCAGGGGGAACCATCCAGCGACGCCGAGCCATCCTCGTCCTCCGAAGCCTTCGTTGGGCCCGCCAGGCCAAGTCCGCCGCGCCGGGAGAACAGCGGCGAGCCATCCTCCACAGTCAGTGTCGAAGGAGAAATTGAACTGCGCAGGTCAGCGCGAGCTCCTCGGAGGCCCCACCGATTGGACGACTTTGTCACATGGCTTTCATGATGGATGTGTCCAACTATGAGGGGAGGGGTGTTGTATCCTGAAATGGCTACCTTGTAACTCCTGTAAATAGTTTGTTCCTCTTTCCAGCGCTGTCTGAGCCGAAGCAGGAAGTCGCTCCTGATTGGCTCAGACGCGGCCGGCTCTAGCTTTGGCGGGAACCGCAAATGTATAAAAGGAGCGGTTTCTCCAGGCAGAGTCAGTCGGTACTCGCTGAATTGTCACTTTGCCTTGCTGAGCTGTCACTTGTTCTCTGAGCTGAATAAAAGTACCGATTGCTCAAACCCTGCCTCTGGGTCTACTTCATTTCTCATTTTGATGTTTGTGTTTCAGAGTTTTTAGGTTTTTCTCTAGGTTTTCTATTTTTTCCTCAATTATTTGGATTAATTTACATTTGTTGCATGTAAAGTTTAGGAGGTTTGAGGGCAGAAGTGTGTACACACAGCACAATCTGCAAATCACCAGGAAGTCAGTTTGTTCCTCATCCTTGTGTGTGGTTGGTTGCAAGGTGGATGTGGGAAAATAGAATGTCTTCCAGAAAGCCGTTAAAACCTGGCTTTTCCAGCAGGCCTGGAATAAGGATTGACTGCAAGTAGGAATGGTTTTGTAGGATATTATTGTTTTTATTGCATTGCTGATTTTATTGCTCTATTTTTAGCATTGTTGTATTTATGATTAATGTTAGCTGCTCTGAGTCCTATTTGGAATGAGCAGCATATAAATACAAAGAAAGAAAGAAAGAAAGAAAGAAAGAAAGAAAGAAAGAAAGAAAGAAAGAAAGAAAGAAAGAAAGAAAGAAAGGAAGAAAGAAAGAAAGAAAGGAAGAAAGAAAGAAAGCTGGCCAGCTTCTGATTATCATAGAGAGAGAAAGAGTGTGAGAGAGAAAGCAAGAGAGAGAGAGAAAGAAAACAAGAGAGGGAAAGTGAGAAAAAGAGAGAGAGAGAAAGAAAGAGGGGGAGAGATAGAGAAAGAGAAAGAAAAGAGAGAGATGAGAGAGGAAGGAAGAGTGAGAGAGAGGAAGAAAGCAAGATAGAGAAAGAGAGAGAGAAAGAAAGTAAGAGAGAGAGAGAGGGAAAGAAAGCAAGATAGAGAAAGAGAGAGAGAGAGAAATGAGAGAGGAAGGAAGAGAGTGAGAGAGAGGAAGAAAGCAAGAGAGAGAGAGAGAGAAAGAAAGAGAGAGAGAGAGATGAGAGAGGAAGGAAGAGAGTGAGAGAGAGGAAGAAAGCAAGAGAGAGAAAGAGAGAGAGAGAAAGAAAGAGAGAGGGGGGAAGAAAGCAAGAGAGAGAGAGAGAGAGAGAAATGAGAGAGGAAGGAAGAGAGTGAGAGAGAGGAAGAAAGCAAGATAGAGAAAGAAAGAGATGAGAGAGGAAGGAAGAGAGAGAGAGAAAGAGAAAGAAAGAAAGAGATGAGAGAGGAAGGAAGAGAGTGAAAGAGAGGAAGAAAGAGAGAGAGAGAAGAGTGGAAGGAAGAGAGAGAGAAATGATAGAAAAAAGGGGAGAAAAAAAGAGAAATCAGAAAATGATTGAGGCAGAGAATGACAGAAAAGAGAGAGAAAGAGAGAGAGAAGTGATTCTTGATTTAAAGCATATGGTAAAAGCACTTAAATAATAACAGAGAAAAAAACCCAGCCCTCACCTGTTTTTATTAATAGTTTTAGATTAGATTAAATTAGATTTATTGGATTTATATGCCGCCCCTCTCCGCAAACTCGGGGCGGCTCACAACAATAATAAAAAACAGCACACTACATAATACCAAATCCAATGCCCACCAATCTAATTACAATTTAAAATTAGTAATTTCATAAAAACAATCCCAGTATATAGAAAAAACAGGCACACAGTCAATCAATCAACAGAACAACATGGGCAAGGGGGAGGTGTTTTAGTTCCCACATGCCTGACGGCAGAGGTGGGTCTTAAGGAGTTTACGAAAGGCAGGGAGGGTGGGGGCAATCCTAATCTCAGGGGGGAGCTGGTTCCAGAGGGTCGGGGCCCCCACAGAGAAGGCTCTTCCCCTGGGTCCCGCCAGACGACATTGTTTAGTCGACGGGACCCGGAGAAGGCCAATTCTGTGGGACCTAACCGGTCGCTGGGATTCATGCGGCAGGAGGCAGTCCCGAAGATATTCTGGTCCGGTGCCATGAAGGGCTTTATAGGTCATAACCAACACTTTGAATTGTGACCGGAAACTGATCGGCAACCAATGCAGACTGCAGAGTGTTGGAGTAATATGGGCATACTTGAAGAAGCCCATAATTGCGCTCGCAGCTGCATTCTGCACGATCTGAAGTTTCCGAACACTTTTCAAAGGTAGCCCCATGTAGAGACCGTTACAGTAGTCGAGCCTCGAGGTGATGAGGGCATGATCGACTGTGAGCAATGACTCCCGGTCCAAATAGGGCCGCAACTGGCGCACCAGGCGAACCTGGGCAAACGTCCCCCTCGCCACAGCTGAAAGGTGTTTTTCTAATGTGAGCTGTGGATCGAGGAGGACGGCCAAGTTGCGGACCCTCTCTGAGGGGGTCAATAATTCCCCCCCACAGGGTAATGGATGGACAGATAGAATTGTCCTTGGGAGGCAAAACCCACAGCCACTCCGTCTTGTCTGGGTTGAGTTTGAGTTTGTTGACACCCATCCAGGCCCCAACAGCCTCCAGGCACCGGCACATCACTTCCACTGCTTCGTTGACGGGACATGGGGTGGAGATATACAACTGGGTATCATCGGCATATTGATGATACCTCACCCCATGCCCTTGGATGATCTCACCCAGCGGTTTCATGTAGATATTAAATAGCAGGGGGGAGAGGACCAACCCCTGAGGCACCCCACAAGGGAGAAACCTCGGGGTCGACCTCTGACCCCCCACTAACACCGACTGCGACCGACCGGAGAGGTAGGAGGAGAACCACTGAAGAACAGTGCCTCCCACTCCCAACCCCTCCAGCCGGCGCAGAAGGATACCATGGTCGATGGTATCGAAAGCCGCTGAGAGGTCAAGGAGCACCAGGACAGAGGACAGGCCCCTGTCCCGGGCCCGCCAGAGATCATCCATCAACGCGACCAAAGCAGTTTCCGTGCTGTAGCCGGGCCTGAATCCAGACTGCTGAGGACCTAGATAATTGGCTTCTTCCAAGGACCGCTGGAGTTGAAGTGCCACCACCTTCTCAACAACCTTCCCCATGAAGGGAAGGTTGGAGACTGGACGGTAGTTATTAAGCATGGCTGGGTCCAGGGAAGGCTTCTTGAGGAGGGGGCGCACAACCGCCTCCTTATAAAGGGGTGGAAAGGACCCCCTCCCCAAGGAGGCGTTGACAATCTCCTGGACCCAGCTCCGTGTCACCCCTCGACTGGCCGAAACCAGCCAAGAGGGACACAGATCCAGTAAACAGGTGGCGGAACTCACAGCTCCAATGGCCTTGTCCACTTCATCAGGTGTCACCAAGTCAAACTCCTCCCAGACAGATGGACAAAGACGTTTAGCCCCAGTCACCTCGACTGACTCATTGTCAGTCGACTCTGTTTCACAATTGGAGTCGAGGTCCGCTCGGATCCGGGCGATTTTATCAGCGAAAAACGTGTTAAAATCCTCGGCACTACTCTGCAAGGGCTCCCCAACTCCCCTCTGATTAAGAAGGGAGCGGGTTACCCTAAACAGAGCGGCCGGGCGGGATTCCGCTGATGCAATCAAGGCGGCATGATACGCGCATCTTGCCGCCTTGAGCGCCACTTTGTAAGTCTTAATATGAGCTCTTACAAGTGTTCGATCGGATTCGGACTTACTCTTCCTCCATCGCTTCTCCAGACGTCTCTTCTGGCGCTTCAACACCCGGAGCTCCTCGTTGAACCATGGAGCTCTACGGGGTCTAGTGCCGCGGAGAGGTTGCAACGGCGCAATCCGGTCAAGAGCCTCCCCTGCAGCCTTGTTCCAGGCCTCAGCAAGAGACTCTGCCGAACTGTGGACGAGTGTATCTGGAATAACCCCAAGCGCCATCTGGAAGCCTTCTGGATCCATCAGGTGTCTGGGGCGGAACCTCCTTTTTTTTTTTTTTTTTTTTTTTCAATTTTTTTATTATTTTTCATAAAACAGACATACAGACGTACAAACATTAAACATAAAATGGGGATGTATTTCCCCGCTTCTTTTGAAAGTATACATTCAAATAGAGAAAAGAATACATAATCAAACATTTGTTAAATGTTAAAAAGTCTAGTAAAAAATTTTCAAATCTTAAATGCAATATTAGTACGGTATAAGTAAAAATGCTTAATATGTTATTTATGTGTAATATATTCATCTAATCAAACATTCAAACTAATCTCAATTACTAAGCATACATAAAACAAAATTTTTAATATATCGCTTGTGAGTAAACTACTATGTCAAAATCATCAACAAATACATCTAATATTGTTATTACCTAAATAAAAACAGATCTATCTCTTATTTTTTCTTATCTAACCATTTATATATGTTGTTCCATGTTTCATAAAATTTTGTATCTTCTTGATCGTTTAATCGTCTTGTCATCATATCCATTTCGGCGCAATCTAATATTTTAGCTATAACTTCTTCTTTCTTGGGGATTTCCTCCCCCTTCCAGTTTTGCGCGTATATTATTCTAGCCGCAGTTAATATGTGTATGATTAAGTAAAGAGTTTCCTTCTTATAAGTCTGATTAGTAATTCCTAATAAGTAGAATTCCGGGGTGTTATCTATGTCATATTTTAATATTTCTTTTAATATCTTCTCAATCATCTTCCAATAAGTTTTAGCTTTGCTACATGTCCACCATTGATGGTAATAAGTTCCTATATCTTTCTTGCATTTCCAACACAGTGGGGATGTTTTAGGAAACATTTTAGCTATCCTGTTTGGTGGAAGGTGCCATCTATAAAACATTTTAATTTGGTTTTCTTTTAATGAAACTGACTTGGTCATTTTCCAATTATTAATCCAGACTTTTTCCCAAGTATCTATATCTATTTCCTTGCCTATATTTCTGCACCATCTTATCATGGTATCTTTTAGAGTCAACTCTATATTTTTGTGAGCGATAAGAAATTTATATATTTTCCCTATCATTTTTACTGAATTATTAATAATTAAATGACTTAACAAATTCTTACTTTTATTAAAAGTATAAAGAGTTATATCCTTCTGGTATCTGGATCGAATCTGGGCATAATGCCACCAATCTATTATTATCTCTTCTTCTTGTAGTTTATTCCTAGGCTTTAGCTTCATCTGATCATTTAATAATTCTTTATATCTATAAAATATTTTCGTGTCTTTTATAGATTTTGGATGTGTTATTGCTTCTAGGGGGGCTATCCATTCTGGAACATTTAAGAAGTGATTTTTCTTTATGTCCTTCCAAACCTCTAGTAAATACTTCCTTAATGTGTGTCTTTTAAAATATGAGTGATTTTTTTCTTTGTCATACCATATAAATGCATGCCAACCCAGCATAAGATCATGTCCTTCTAGATTTAATATTCTTTTATTCTCTAAGGTTATCCAATCTTTAATCCATGTTAAGGCGGCGGCCTGATAATATAATTTCCAGTTTGGAAGACCAAATCCTCCTCTTTCTTTAATGTCTTCCAAACAGTTTATTTTTATCCTTGCTTTTTTCCCTTGCCATATAAATTTTTTAACTAAGTTTGTCAAAGTTTTAAAGAAAGTTCCCCCTGGGTTTATTGGAATTACCTGAAAGAGAAATAAAACCTTAGGCAGAATATTCATCTTGATTGTGGCAATTCTTCCTAAAAATGATATTTTCAGGTTATTCCATGTTTCTAAATCTTTTTTAATTTCTGATAATAATTTTATGTAATTATCATTTTTTAAAGTTATTGTTTTCGCTGTTAAATTTATTCCTAAATATTTTACTTTCTTTACGGTTTTTATTCCAGAAATATTTTCTAATTTAGTTTCTTGTATTTTATTCATATTTTTGGTTAAGAAAGAAGTTTTGCTTTTATTTATCTTTAAACCTGCTACCTTTCCGTATTGTTCAATAGTTTGCAATAAAGAAGGGACAGTTGTTATCGGTTCTTCAATTATAAACGTTAAGTCATCTGCAAAAGCTTGGAGTTTGTAAGTTTCGTCTCCTATAGTTAAACCTTTTATTTCGGAATCCGCTCTTATTTTAATTAATAAAGTTTCAAGTGTCATAATAAATAACAATGGTGATATAGGACATCCTTGACGAACTCCCTTGTTTATATCAAGTGCTTGTAATTGGTTATTATTTAATATTATTTTAGTCGTTTGTTTTGAGTATATAGTATCTATTAAATTAACAAATTTTGAGCCAAATCTCATTTTGTTTAATTGCATTTTTATAAATGTCCAGTTAACGTTGTCAAAGGCCTTTTGAGCATCTAAGAACATTAAGGATGCTGTCTTATCTGGATGTTGTTCATAGTATTCTAATGTGTTTATTACTGTTCTAAGGTTATTTTTAATTTGTCGCCCTGGTAGAAATCCATTTTGGTCTTGATGTATTATTCCATTTATAATTCTTTTAAGTCTATCTGCATATATGGCAATAAATATTTTATAATCTACATTTAATAAAGATATGGGTCTATAATTTTTGATTTTTAGTGGGTCAGTACCGGATTTGTGTATTAAAGTTGTCAGCGATTCTGACCAAGATTTCGGAATTTTACCCTCAAGTCTACATGAATTATAAATTTCTAACATATAGTTTCTTACTATTTCATTGTCTATCTTATACCATTCTGCCGATATAGCATCCGGACCAGTGGCCTTATTGTTTTTCTGTTTTTTAATTATAGTTAGGAGTTCTTCCATTGTTATTGGACCATCCAACATAGTCTGTTGATCTTCTGTTATTTGTGGTAATTTTGAAGCCTGTAAGTAATTAAAAACCTCATCTTCACTAACATTGTCTTTGGCATAAAGATCTTTATAAAAATTATAAACAATGTCCGCCTTTCCTTCTGTATCATATTTTATTGTACCATCTTTGTCTTCTAATTTTTTTATCAATTTGGATTGACTCTGCTTTCTAAGTTTATATGCTAACCATCTGCCTGGTTTATTTGCATGTTCAAAATAATGTTGTTTTGCTCTTTTAATTTTTTCAGTTATTTGATTTTGTTCTATAATTCTAATTTTATGTTTAATTACATTTATTTCTGTTTTAAAGTCTCTGTTCTTGGTGTGTTGCTGCGATGCAAATTCCAATTGTTTTAATTCATTTATTAGTTGTACGTACTTTAATTTATTTTCCTTATTGTATTTTGCTGTGTAAGATATTGTTAACCCTCTTATATAAGCTTTGAGTGTATCCCATATATTCTGTGGAGTGGTGTCTGGGGTTTTATTAATCTCAAGAAATATTTTTAATTCCTTTTCGATCCAATCTTTATATTTCTTATCATTTAGTATATTTCTATTCATCCGCCAAATATTCTGTTTGTTGTTCCTTCTTATATAGACCACTATTGGGTTGTGGTCAGCCCATGTATTAACATCTATCTCTACTTCCCTTATTTCTTCTGCAACCATTTTTGATGTCCATACCATGTCTATTCTTGTCCAGATTTTGTGGGGATTAGAATAAAACGTAAATTGTCTTTTATGGGGGTGTCTTTCCCTCCATATATCATTTAGCAATAATTCTGTTTTCATTTTTTGGAAAGTACTAGGTAGTAGATTTCTTTTTGTTTTTTTCCTTTTATTATGGCTCCCTCCCCCTGAATGGTCTAATTGCCTATTCACAATAGCATTAAAATCACCTATTATTAATACATTCTCAATAGCTAAGTCTATTATTATTTGATGTAAATTTTTATAAAATGTCATTTGGTCTTCATTGGGAGCATAAATAGAAACAACCACTATAGGTCTAGGTTCAATATCAACTTGTACAATCAATATTCTACCATCATTATCCTTATATATCTGTTTGGAATTTATAGAATTCTCTACATACATCACCACACCTCTTTTTTTTTGATCTGCTAATGCAGCATACATTTTTCCAATTTTGGGATTCAACAATAATTTTTGGTTATCTTTTTTGATATGTACTTCTTGTAATATTGCAATTTGAGCATTTTGATTTCTGATTTTAGAGAAGATTTGTTTCCTTTTCCTTGGTTCATTAAGTCCGTTAACGTTTACCGAAAAGATCTTTAGATCTTTAGTTGTTGTCATTTAGTGGGTTTTTTGGTTTCTCGCTGAGGCTGAACTCTTCTTATAGCACCTTGGTCCTGCTCTATTGCTTGAGCTGTGGCCCCCAATAGTTCTTCTTGTTGGATTGCTAGTATCTCCCCTGGTTGCTGTTGTGCTGGTTGTTGTTGAGCCTCTTGTTGTTTATCTGAAAAGTCCATGTGGCTGATGCCACTATTTTCAAAGAAATACCTAGCTTGTTCTACATTTTCCAGCTTGTATCTTGTAGAACGCCATGTCAGAGAAAGACCTTGTGGGATTAACCAACGATAGGTTATATTTTCTTTGATCAAAATTCTGGTAAGAAACTGGTAATCTCTTCTGCTCTCTCTGACACTTCTTGGAACTTGTTTTAATATTTTTATTTCCACTCCTTGATGTTGGAGTTTGGAGTTTCTTGCCCAATGGAGTATGTCATCTCGCAAAGTTTTCCTGGTGAATTTGATATGAATCTCTCTTGGAAGATTGTGGCGACGGATGTAACTATTCGAAGTCCTGTAAACTTCATCGATTTCTTTCACTAGCGCAGCAGGATCCTCCTGGAGTATTCCTCCAATCGTTTCCGCCATAGTCATTTTTAAATCTTCATCTTTTTCCTCTTTCATGTTCTGAAATCGTAGTCCATACGAAGCACGTTGCATCTCCAGCTGAATAATTGATTCATCATGTCTTCTGTGTCTTGCATCAGCTCTCCCTTCGAGATAATCAATTCTTTTTGCGTTTTTGTCGGATTTCTCTTCAACCTTTTTCACTCGCTCATCACTTTCTTGTAGTGTTTGTTGGATCACCTTTATCTGGTCTTTCACCTCGCCCATATCAGCTTTCAGTTGGGCCATCTCCTTTTTAAATTCTGCCAAGTCTGCTTTTATAGCTTCCCTTTGTTGTGTTGCATCCTCTTTTATAACCTCTCTTTGTTGGGTGGCATTCTCTAGAGATTTAAAGATAGAGTCCTGCATATTGTTTAAAGTTTCTTGTAATGTTGCAAAGTTGGGCTGCGTTGTTTTGTCTTTTTCTTTATCCTTGGAAGACATAGCTGAGGCCTGGTGCGTCGGGGAAGGACGTGGGGACACTTGTGGAGAAGAGATTGTTGCAGTAGGTTGTTTTTTGACTGTTTTAACAACGGTTGAAGAAGTTGACATTATCAATTTTGAATCCGCTGTTTAAAATTTGAATTAATTTAAGTCAATCTAAATTTATATATAGTGAAAAGGAGAAAATTTCTATAAATTCCAAATCTATTCAATCTGTTTTATTAGCGGTTACGCTTAAATTATAACTATTCAATTATCAAGAAAGTTCAAAATTCAAAATCCAATATATATTGTTATTAATTATTTTAAAAATTTAAATTGTCTTTAAAAATTTAAAGATATAATACCTCAGGAAACTAATATAAAACTTTTAGGAATAGAAAACCAGTAAAAGTTAAAAATAAATGGTCTAATAAAAAGACAAAATAAATGACAGCAAAGAAAGAGTAATAACTATTTTAAAAAGGGAAACTTTGAAAAAGTACAAAGAAAAAAAAGGAAGAGAAAAAAGACTTAATAAGGCAGTAAGAAGAGGGAGAAAAAGGGAGAGAGAAAAAAGAAATGGGGAGTATTTCAATTCAAATAATTAGAATAGAGCAGGAAACCAAGGTTTGCTAACAATGCATAGTCTTCAATTCAAACTTCTTTCAAAAATAGAAATAAAAAGAAGGAAAATCAGAAGGAGAACAAAGAAAGAGTTAATTAATCAAAAAGAAAACACAATATGTATGGTTATGTTCTTCTTATAAATCAGGAAATTATATTAGATGAATAAAGAGTGTGAATCCCAATGTCAGAAAATACAATTGTACTTAATCCCAATTGCAGGTCTCACGAAAAGAAAAAAAAGTCAAATTAATAATTTTCTTGTAGTTAAAATGGAGTCTATGTTCTTTTCCAAATTCAAGACAAAGGCAAAAAAATTAGATCCCAAGATGGAGTCAGGTTAGAAGTCAGAAGTTCATATGATCAGGCAGATGTGAAAAGGTTCTCAGAAGAAAAAATAATCCCAAGGAAAAAAGGCAATCAGCAAGTAATCCAAAGTAGTTCAAAGACAGTCAGCAAGTAATCCAAGTAGGTTAATCCAAAGGTAAATATTCCAAAGGAAAGGTATCAGTTCCTTCTATTTCCCATTTATTTTCAAGTTGTTATATAATGTTATTATGTTGCAAAGACAACAGGATGAGAGAAAAAAAAATAAGGCAACAAAGTTATATTCCTCCGCAGTTAAGATGTCAGCCCAGAACACAATGTTTTGACAGACTATAAAAAAGAAATTTTAGTCATGTTTACTAATTTCTTTTAAACATTGAAATCTTCTAAATAGTCATTTCCAGTTCAAGATCTTTTATTAAAGCATAGGGTAAGAAAAAATATTTTATAGATTCCAAAATTCAAATACAAAATGGAAACAATGAAGATGAGAGAATTTAGTCTCGGCTGTTATTTGCGGATGAGACTCAGAAAAAAAAAAAAAAACTTTCACTTTCGCCTCGTTAAAGAAAGCTTTCCCTTGAGGCTTGCGAACGATCAAATCTTCAGATTTTGGTCTTGAAACAAAGAGGAAATTTTTTACCTTGAGTCCTTTATCGGATGTATTCTTTTTCAGTTAGATAAATGTAGAGCTTTCAATTTAGAGCTTTTTCTCAGCTTCCCGCTGGGTGAGGGGAGAAAGCGCTGGCCGGTCCTCTCAGGCGAAGAGGATCGGTTCTCCCGTCTTCGAAGCTGCGGGGCGAACCGCTGCCTCTGGAGTCTCAGCGATGGCTCCTCGGGCAGAGGGGAGCCCCCTGTTCTTGGATCGGGCCATCCGAGCCCGATCCGATCGCAAATGCGACCTTCGAAGGGGGTAGAAGGGATCGCTTGGCAGAGCCCTGCCAAGGATGTCCCGCCGCGATCACCGCCAAACCGGAAGCCTCTGGGGCGGAACCTCCTAATTGGTTCCGCCTCCCTGTGGGGAAGGATTGGAGCCAGGAAGTTAAGCCGCAGTAGGAAATGATCTGACCATGACAAAGGCAACACTTCTAAGCCCCTTAATCTCAGATCATTACTCAATTGCTCAGAGAGGAATATCATATCGGGTGCATGCCCACCCTCGTGAGTCGGACCCTGAACTACTTGAGTCAGGTCCATGGCTGTCATAGTGGCTATGAACTCCTGTGCCAGTCCAGAGGAACCGCCGAGCGACGGCAGATTGAAGTCCCCCAGGACGATAAGTCCGGGGAACTCCACCGCCAGCCCGGCCACCTCCTCGAGTAGCACAGGCAGGGCTGTTGACACGCAGCTGGGAGGCAGGTACGTGAGTAACAAGCCCACCTGAACCCCTAAGTCCAACTTCACCAGGAGGGACTCGCAACCCGCAACCTCTGGAGCAATGAGCCTACGCAGGCCAGGACTCTCCCTGGCTATAATAGCCACTCCTCCCCCCCTTCCCTGGGGTCGAGGTTGGTGCCATACCCGAAACCCAGCTGGGCAAATTTCAGAGAGAGGAACACCTCCCTCCAGGCCCAGCCAGGTTTCGGTAACATAAGCCAGGTCGGCCTCCTCATCCAGGATCAGATCCCGGATGAGGAGAGCTTTATTTACCACCGACCTGGCATTGAGTAGCAACAACTTGAGCCCAGGGCCAGAATTACACTCATCACCAGTGCCTTGAGTTAAGCTCATGGAGCCGGAAGAAGGGATCGCTACTAAGCAGCGATCCCTCCTTCCCCTGGAACGGCTAGCTCCATGGCTTCCGCCATACCTGCCTCTCCCCAGCAAGACCGGGATATTTTGACCCTCTGCCACCCCAGAGATAAGTGTCCCCCCCCTCCTGCCCTTCCAGCATCAGGTGTGCCAAAAATTCCATTCATGTCATATTCATTCATATCATACATATTATAATCCCACCCACCCACACCATTCCATCTATCACCCCCCTCCCATTCATTTTCATTCACAGTATTCCATTCATTCCAATAATTACTAAAATAATCCCATTCATTCATGCCATCACTACCATCCTCCCATCCACTTAAAAATCCCCACAATAATTTAATTTTAAAAAGTTAATATAAAACTAACAGTTCATATTATTAAAAATATTAATTATTAAAAATATAGATAAATATAAGTAATAAAAATAAAAATATAGGTAGAAGATATTTCAACTGGTCAGTTAATTAATTAATTAAGCCAAGTTCATATAGATATCATCCAGTCTAAAAAGGTGAGTCCAAGGGATGTATGATGTTATTAGTAGGACAAACAGTCCTGAGTATAAACTCTGTCCTCTGTCCTCCCAGGCTTTCTCTTTGCCACTGTCGTTGTTGTCAGCTTTCTCACCTCCACGGCACCCCTGGTCTCTCATGGGTCGCCCCAAACGTCTACCAGTACCTCTGCTGTTATTTGAGAGGTATCTCTGTATCTCCTGGTCTTCAGTTATAGCATCCAGCAGCCACAAGGTTTTCATACTGTCAATTTCAATCTGGCAGTCTCTTTCTCACAATCTCCCTGTTCACTATAATGGCCGGCCCTCCTTCTTCCAGGCACTCAGCACCGAGTATGTCCACCGCAAAGCCCTCCGACATCGAGTGTGCTGGTTGTTTTAGTTTTAATAGTAATGGATTTTGTCTTTTTTAAATTATTATTGACAAAATTGAACGGGTCCAAAGACGGGCTACAAGAATGCTGGAAGGTCTTAACCATAAAACATCAGGAAAGACTTCATGAACTCAATCTGTATAGTCTGGAGGACAGAAGGAAAAGGGGGGACATGATCGAAACATTTAAATATGTTAAAGGGTTAAATAAGGTCCAGGAGAGAAGTGTTTTTAATAGGAAAGTGAACACAAGGACAAGGGGACACAATCTGAAGTTAGTTGGGGGAAAGATCAAAAGCAACCTGAGAAAACATTATTTCACTGAAAGAGTAGTAGATGCTTGGAACAAACTTCCAGCAGACGTGGTTGGTAAATCCACAGTAACTGAATTTAAACATGCCTGGGAGAAACCTATATCCATCCTAAGATAAAATACAGGAAATAGTATAAGGGCAGACTAGATGGACCATGAGGTCTTTTTCTGCCATCAGTCTTCTATGTTTCTATGTTTCTATTAATTTCTTTTAATAAAAAAGAAGGGATTTATTTATTTATTTATTTATTTATTATTTATTTCTATGCCGCCAAGTCCCAAGTTTTTCCTTATTTCCAGATTGCATTTCTTCTTGGTGAGGTTCCGCCCATTGCTTCTTTTACTACCTTCAGGTGGCATGGAGAATAAATAGATGCCATCTGCTCTGTGGCAGCCCTTTAAGGATTGGGAAACTACTATTATATTCCCCCTCAGTTTTCTATTTATTGAGCTAAACATACTCATTCTCTTAGCCCTTGTTCATAGGATTTAGCCTCTAGGCCAGGGGTGTCAAACTCAATTTCATTGAGGGCCACATCAGGGCTGTGTTTGACCTCAGAGGGCCGGGGGAGGGCTTGCCCAGGGTGTGTGGCCATGGTGGGCATGGCACGGGATTTGGGGGGCAGTAGTTTTAAAATGGCCGGGGGGGGGGCCCAGACACTTAGGCTGTATGGGGCCCCAAAATTCCTGATGGTGGCCCTGGGCTCAGGCAGGGGGATTCCCCGCTGGTTCCCCCTCTGCGCCAAGCGAAGGGATCGTGGAAAGGCTGCTGAGCCCACAATGGGGCTTCCTCGAAAGTACTAGGAATTGGGAGCATCCAGAAAGGAGGAGGGCCAATGGGAATTTTCCTTTCTGTAGCGTCATCGGTCTGCAGGCAGACTGTCCCTCCACCTCACCCACTTGAGGGGAGACTTCCGCTCAGAGAAGAAGCCCCAGTTGATCCCTCCCCCCTCTCACTCTCTCTGCTTCTCTCTCTCCTCCTTCAGGTGAAGCCACAGAGGACTCTGTCCAGAAACCGGTGACGCTCAAGCAGGGAGAATTCCCATTGGTGCTGCCCTTCGTTCTGGCCCCTCCCACCTCCAACGGCAGAGATAAACGCTTCTCCTCTACCGCCTCCGCCTCCCCCTCCCCAACGCAGAACCGCGCATTCTTCCTCTGGGGCTGGAAGCATCTGGGTGAACGAACACTCAGGCGCGCGCTCATATACACACACACAGACACAGACAAACAAAGAGAGAAAGAGAGAGGTTTCATTCCACAGATGTTTTCCCCCAGGGTAATTTGCATATTCCAACTGTGGAACAAGAAGCGCTCCTAAAACAAAAGGGGCCCTTTTAGTACTGTATTGTTATTATCCTGGCAAAAAATAGAACATAAAGTAGTGAAAAAAGTAGGAAAAGGGGGAAAGTAAAAGGGGGAATAAAGAGGATAAGAAAGGAAAGGGAAAGGAAAGAAAAAGGGAATATCCTATGCTATGCTATTCCTATTCAATCCCATTTTGCTATGCTATGCTTTGCTAAGCTATGCTAAGCCGTAACTATCCTATCCTATCCTATCCCTATTCAATTTCACTCTATGCTGTCTATACTATGCTATGCTAAAACATGCCTATCTATGTATATACCTATCTATCCATCCACCTATTAATCTATCTTTCTATCCATCCATCCATCTATTGGATCCATCCATCTATCCATCCACCTAGTGGATATATCGATCTCTCTATCCAGCCATGCATTCATCCATCCATCCATCTACCTACCTACCTACCTACCTACCTACTTTTCTTTCCTATTGCGTTGTTTTATTCTATCGTATCCTATATGCTACCCTATCCAATATCCTATGCTATGCTATTCCTATTCCATTCTATTCTTTCTGTGCTATGCTAAGCCATGCCATTCCTATCCTATCCACCCATCCATCTACCTACGTTTCCTAAATATTCCTATTCCACTCTGTTCTATTCTATTCTATTATATCCTGCAGGCATTTTTATGGGTGTTCAAGCCCTTTCCACACCCCAGATCCTATCCTATCCAACGTGTTATGCTCTGCTATTCCATTCTTTCTATCCTATCCTATCCTATCCTATGCAAAGCCAAGCCAAGCCAAGCCAAGCCAGTCCTCTCCTCTCCTCTCCATCCACCCACCCACCCACCCACCCACCTACCTACCTTTCCAATTTCTACTCCATTCCATTCTGTTTTATTCTATCCTATCCTATCCTATCCTATGCAAAGCCAAGCCAAGCCAAGCCAGTCCTCTCCTCTCCTCTCCTCTCCATCTATCTAGCTATCTATCTTCCTACCTTTCTTTCTTATTCCATTCCATTCTGTTTTATTATATCCTATCCAATATCCTATGTTATGCTATTCCATTCTATTCTTTCTATGCTAAGCCATGCCATTCCTATTCTATCCTATCCTATCCATCCACCAACCCACCTACCTACCTTTCCTAAATTTTCCTCTCCCATTCTGTTCTGTTCTATCGTATGCTGCAGGCATTTTTATAAGTGTTCTGCAGTTTGGACTGGACTGAACTTGACTGGACTGGACTCCCCTACAACTGTGCTGCACTGTATTGTAATTGCAATTCCTCCCATGTGGATTATGTGGTGTGTGTAAAGGCTTCCCCTGTGACTGAATGGCTTTCCACACTCCAGGCATTTATTCAGTGACTCTCCCGAGTGGCTCCTTAGATGTCTGTGGATATTGGATTATCTACCGGAGGACTTCTCACATTCTGGGCGCCGGTATTTCTTCCCTCCCTTCTTTCTCCGGGGCTCCCTGCATTTTCCGAAGGCCCCATATTCCTCCAGGTCCCTCTCGGGGTGGCCCCCCGTTTCCGGCTCCCCACATTGCCCTCTAGGTAGCACCAATTCCAGGGCTCCCATTGGCCAGCAGCCCCTACCAGAATTCCCTAATGGTCCAGACACCACCTTGTCTCCTGACGCAGATTCCATTCCATTCTGTCCATATTTGAATACGGGCGGTCTCATTGGCGGACTGGGCTCATCACTCCTTACTGGAGTGTCGGCCTGACCAATCAGCTTCTGCGCTCCCCTCACGGCGGTTTGGCTCCGCCTCCCCGGCTGTTCCAATGCTGTCCATTTTCCCTCCGCGGTTCTTCTAGACCTGACTCTCCCTCCCCCTGATAACTGTTCTCATCGCATCCCCACCTCCCACTCGCAGTTTTTGTGCGGTGCGGAAAACAAGTGGGGAAAAGTCCTGAACTGGATCTTGAGACAGGTCGTTTACTGGGGGGGGGACCCTCAGGAGGGGAGGGGTGAGGCAGGGCAGGGCCAGGCAGGGGAGGCCAGGAGGGACTAGATGAACACAACAACAGAGTTGGAAGGGGACCTTGCAGGACATCTAGTCCAAACCTCTGTCCAAGCAGGAGACCCTACATCTACCTCTAGCTAGGATCGAACTCCCAACCTCCTGAACCAGGGAGGACCAGCTAAATCCCACCACTTCTCCCTTCCCTGTATTTTCTCTTCCCTCCCTTTTTCCCTCCTTCCTCCTCTCTCTCTCTCCTTCTCTCTCCCTCCCCAAGTCATTTAGCCCAAGATCTTTCCAAGGTCTTTCACTCCTCGCTTTTTTCTCTTCATTCCACAGACTTTTTAAAAATAAAAACTATTTTAATTGAACAGTTTTAAAAACATATAAATATGTATGTATAAAACCAACTTTCAAAAGACACCACATAACATTACATAACACAACAAGACCTAAACAGTAAAAATTAATATTCATTTAGCAATGTTGCATATCAGTATATCTTCTGTGTATCAATAACACTTGTTCATTAACTTATCTATATTCACACACTCTGAACCATTATCAGCAACAAAAATTATAACTTTCTTATTCATTTTTCTTTTTCCAAATCTTAACCAATTGGAAAAATGTTGGTATGTTTCTGCTTTAGATTTCATCAAATGTCAGAAATCAAATCTGGAATTATGATCAACTAGGCTAAGTATATAATAGGCTCCACCTAAACTAGGTTTCTTAGGACCAATGATACCATAAAATACTACTTCTGAAGGTTCTTCAGTTTTAAATCCATTGACTCTGTTTGCAGGAGTTACCTTGCTCTTTTTCCTCGTTACAGGCATTGCAATTTAAATATATTGTACAGGTTTTAATTTGATACTATTAGCCAACTCAACAGTTCTTTTCAAAACTTTAAAATTCACATGTCCCATATGCCTATAGAGTAAATGGATACTATTATCATGTGGCTTTTTGTTAATCGTCCAGCAAAGATTTTTTTTTATTTTTTTCACTCCAAATACCTATACAAAATGGCATACCATCAATCCAAAATTACATTAGAATCATTCATCTTTTCAGATTTGGTATTCATAATGCATTAAATGCTGCCTCCTTTTACATTTGACATCTGGACAAAAATAATTACTCAAATTTCTTATATGCATTTAAAAAGCTATTAACTAATATCCTTAATATCAATTTCATGTATATTTCTTAACCCTAATTTCATACTAGATGCCCTTTAACAAAGGGAAAAAAGGGGGGGGGAAGCAAGTATTCCAATTCATATCAACTACATTCTAACTTTTATCTGATCAAAATTATATCAATTCAAGGGGGGGGGGTTCCAAATGATTTGTCACATATTCAATTAACCCAGTTAATAATAATTACTTTTTGCAGGTAAAATAAAAAAAAGAAAAGAAAATAGAAAAAGAAAAATGAAAAAGGATGTCTTTCCCCCTTTCTTTCATATGTCCTTATAAACCCAATATAATCATCATGTCCTAATTGATTTTATGATATAAAACCCCCCATGAAATCCTCCTACCCTAATCTATTTCATATCACTGTAAACCCAATAGAATCATCATTCCATACTCTAATTATATTGCATAATGATTCCACTGGGTTTACAGTGACTCAAATTAGCTTAGGGTATGAGGAGTTTATTGGATCTATGGTCCTATAAAATAGAGTAGACTCTACTGAATTCACAGCATCAGAAAATAGACTAGGGCATAGTAATTCCACTGGGTTTACAGTGATTTAAATAGAATAAGGTTCAATGATTTCACTGGGATTACAGTAAAGGCTTCAAGAGTTGTAAACCTAATCCTACGTAGCTTCTGC